>NC_133326.1:55622503-55625003 GCF_042186555.1 Aquarana catesbeiana | reverse complement strand
TTCTTGCCAAACCAATCTATTAACCTTCTATGAGGAGGTAAGTTACCATCTAGATAAAGGAAGGCCCGTAGACGTAGTATATCTGGATTTTGCAAAAGCATTTGACACAGTTCCCCATAAACGTTTACTGTACAAAATAAGGTGCGTTGGCATGGACCATAGGGTGAGTACATTGATTGAAAACTGGCTACAAGGGTGAGTTCAGAGGGTGGTGATAAATGGGGAGTACTCAGAATGGTCAGGGGTGGGTAGTGGGGTCGCAAGGGTTCTATGCTGGGACCAATCCTATTTAATTTTTTCATAAATGACCTGGAGGATGGGGTAAACAGTTCAACCTCTGTATTTGCGGACGATACTAAGTTAAGCAGGGCAATAACTTCTCCGCAGGATGTGGAAACCTTGTAAAAAGATCTTAACCAATTAATGGGGTGGGCAACTACATGGCAAATGAGGTTCAATGTAGAAAAAATGTAAAATAATGCATTTGGGTGGCAAAAATATGAATGCAATCTATACACTGGTGGAGAACCTCTGGGGGAATCTAGGATGGAAAAGGACCTGGGGGGTCCTAGTAGATGATAGGCTCAGCAATGGCATGCAATGCCAAGCTGCTGCTAACAAAGCAAACAGAATATTGGCATGCATTAAAAAGGGGATTCATTCCAGGGATAAAACGATAATTCTCCTGCTCTACAAGACTCTGGTCCGGCCGCACCTAGAGTATGCTGTCCAGTTTTGGGCACCAGTCCTCAGGAAGGATGTACTGGAAATGGAGCGACTACAAAGGGCAACAAAGCTAATAAAGGGTCTGGAGGATATCAGCTATGAGGAAAGGTTGCGAGCACCGAACTTATTCTCTCTGGAGAAGAGACGCTTGAGAGGGGATATGATTTCAATCTACAAATACCATACTGGTGACCCCACAATAGGATATAAAACTTTTTCGCAGAAGGGAGTTTAACAAGACTCGTGGCCACTTATTAAAATTAGAAGAAAAGAAGTTTAACCTTAAACTACATAGAGGGTTCTTTACTGTAAGAGCGGCAAGGATGTGGAACTCCCTTCCACAGGTGGTGGTCTCAGCGGGGGGCATTGATAGTTTCAAGAAACTATTAGATAAGCACCTGAACGACCGCAACATACAGGGATATACAATGTAATACTGACATATAATCACACACATAGATTTGACTTGATGGACTTGTGTATTTTTTCAACCTCACCTACTATGTAACTATGTAACTGCCAGCAGGCTTCCCCACTGACAGCTTAAATGTAAACAAAAGAATGCCAGCAATTAAAAATGCTGAAAAAAACTGCATAGATTTTAAGGGCATCCCTTTGCCAAAATTTTAAAAAGAAATTGCGTGGGGCCCCCCCAAAATCAATACCAGATCCTTATCCAAGCATGTTGCCCAGCAGGCAATGGGGGGAAGGAGCGAGTGGGTCCCTCCTGAACCATACTAGGCCACATGCCCCCAGCATTGGGGGGGTGCTTTGGCTCTGCCCTCCCACCCCAAAGCACCTTGTCCCCATGTTGATGGGTACAATGGCCTCATCCACACAAACCTGGCAGGTGGTTGTGGGGGTCTGCGGGGGCCTGCAGAATCTGGAAGCCCCCTTTAACAAGAGGCCCTCAGATCCCAGCCCCCCCAGTCAATGAGTATGGGTTACATAGTACTAATACCCATTCACCAAAAAAGTATAAAAAGTGAGTAGAGGCACAACACAAGTTTTTGGCAAGTCCTTTATTTTAAAAAAAAGTGTAGATTCATCATCAATCACGACACTTGCGGCACCACCGGACCCGAAAAAAAACACCTCTAGTCTCGTTGAAGGCTCTAGCCATCTGCCTGCTCTGCCATCTTTTTTTAAATAAAGGACTTGCAAAAACTTGTATTTTGTGTTTACTCTTTTTTTACACTTTTTTGGTGAATGGGTAGGGGTACTATGTACCCCATACTCATTAACATGGGGGGGAGCCAGGATCTGAGGGCTCCCTTGTTAAATAGGTCTTCCAGATTCCGATAAGCCCCTGCTCGCAGACCCCCCAACCCTGGCCGATGATTGGGGAAGAAGCCCTTGTTCCCCTCAACCCCCCATGTTGAGGGCATATGACCTGGTATGGTTCAGGAGGAGGTGCAAGCGAGCCTTTCCTGGCCTGTGGGGTTGCATACTCAGATAAGGGTCTGTTATGGATTTTGGGGGGATCACCCACTGTTTTCTTTTTTCATTTTGGCGTGGGTTTCCCCTTAAAATCCATACCAGACCTGAAGGGCCTGGTCAGGATTGGGGGGACCCCACACTGTTTTTTCCGGAATTTTTCATTGCTTGCATTCTTTGTTTACATTTCAGCTGTCAGTGGGTAAGCCGACTGACAGCTGATGACTCATCAGTTGTGAAGGACACGGTGGCCGGTTTCCCAGACCCGCTCCTTAACAACCAGCTATTCTTCACACAGCATTCAAATTGGCCGATCATTTTTAAACCGATCCGATTT